>NC_091947.1:10297500-10317184 GCF_041260155.1 Ptychodera flava
GTCATGAAAATGATGTGTTATTAAAGCGCCATTTTCATATGTGCCGCAAGCATCTCCAAATTCACATTTTGCAACTTCAAGAGACCTTTGATGTTAAATGAATGTGAATGTGGCAGTCTGGCAGATTAGATACTTTTGTCAATATTAAAAAAACTAGACACAATTGCCACACTGAGATAGTACTCTTAAAAACTTACAATCTGATTAACAAAAATCCTGATGATCAATAAATAAGATTAAGATATTAGAGTAATAAAATTTTATAGTATTGCATTCGAATTTGACCATGAGTTTTATGGCTATGGAAAAGTGCCTGGGGTCATGTGGATATTTTACTTTGTCTGAAATGATTTCTCCCATAAGGCATTGAAAATGCTTGTAATCATGAAATAGCTGAAAAGTCAGGAGCAACTGCACTCACTGCTGTTTTGCAGCGATTGTGTATCACTTTCATACTGATAATTTGAAGAATGCCAAAATTGTATGTCCTGTGTTGGTTCAGATAGCCAAAGACTTTGTTGAAATATTCCACACTCAAAACAATTATTCCACAATACCCTGATAGATTGATTTGAAACTCGGCACTGAAACAACACATAAATTAGATTACATGCATGCTATTTTGTTTCGTGATATGATTCAATATGGCTGCCATTTATGATATTTGTGTGTCCAAAGCTATGATTCACGCTGTTCTGGATTTACACCTTTAAAGTAAGCATAAAGGCAGTCTATTATATATGTTACTCATCATTTTATTCATAATTTGATGTGCCTTGGGCCATTGCTCTGATGTACTGTCAAAAATGAGTGGGTGGTTTCATGCAGAGAGACAAAACATTGATATTGACAAATCTCTGTAACGACAGACAAAATCTTTTAAAAGGCAGTTATCAAATGTATTCCGAAGTCATTTAAACTTTCAAAAGACAAAAAATATCAGGTAGAAAATTGATATCGTGGACATGTCGTCTTTAGCTTATCAAATCAAGGGTCTAGACATTACTAATTGCCCAGATTTATATGGTGGAGATTAGTTTGATAGACTGCTTCCCTGTGCAATTTCCCATGCAAATCAGGGTAAAAATGACCATTTTACTAAAAACGGTTGTATACTAAGTGTGTTCACAGCAGGATGATCCAGGGGCCGGTCAATTGGTGGAAATTTTCCTTTCTATTTCAAACAGATACTCTCTTTCTTTTGCTTGGCACTGGATAGTTATTTTCATTTGTATATATCATTACAATAAAAGGCTGGGCTGTATGCATAAAAGCCAAATTCAATGGGTTTGTACCATAGACATGTGATCAAGTAAATAGATACGGTAAAAAGCAAACAACATGTCCAGCAGAGAAAACTTCATCACTTACAAGGTTAAAAAAAGTAGATCGGTCAAATGACCTTCTTCTGTTAAATTTCCGTAGATCTCAGGGAACAGTTGATACAGAGCAAACAAGAAGCTGCTCAAGCTTCTTTGGAGAAAGATGAAGCCAAGGAGATGACAGGAACTTGGAAAGAAGAAGTTGTACAATTGAAAGCACAGCTGGACCAGTTGCAATTCCAGGTATGCCATCTCTCCACCCTTTCACAGACAAAGAAGCTGTTTTCAAAATTGACATTTCAGTGGGCATTAGGTCTTTCTTCTACTGTTCAGTGTACCAGACTTCACTCTTCACAACGGACTGTGTTATGACCAAAGTTCTTTGAAAGCATTGGTTCTCTGCTGCTAGGTAAGTCAAACTTAGGAAACAACAACAGAAAGTGTTGGAGAGCAATAAAGGTTGATTCAGATCATGTCACCTTAAGATTTCAAAGGTCATTCAGATAGAAGAGTTACAAATGTTAATAGTGAAATGTATCTGTATAGGTTTATTTTCAAAGTTAGGTAGGAAATGCAGAAATTTTGATTTGGTTTTGTTCTACCACTAGCAGGGGGTTGGGGTCGGGGACTTTTTAAAAAAGTAAATAGTAATATTGCTTTGCTCAAGAGAATAAGACAGTTTTTACCTATGAATATAAGAAAACTTTTTTATAATAGCTATATTTTACCACACTTGGATTACTGTTGTCATTTATGGGGAGCATCACCGTTTATGAAAAGGTTGCATAAGATTCAGAAACGTGCTATCAGAGTGATGTGTGATGCAAGGTATAATGACTGCATTTATTTAATGATACCAAAATAGGATCAGTGCGACTGGTTGTGCGACTCGCACAAAGTCAATAACATGGGTCGTGCGATCGATCGCAAGGGGGGTCGTGCGACTGGTCGTAAGTAGTCAGAAACATGGGTCGTGCGATCACTTGAAATGAGGGTCTGCGCTTACTGTCAATTTTTTTAGCTGTGCCCGTCGCTAAATAAGTATAACGCGTAGAGGTCATACTGCCGTTCAACTTTTAGCGGTGCACTCGTCGCATTATTAATCTATCCAGTTACATCAAACAACGATTCGTAGTAAACAAACTTCAAAATCACAGACGAAAGTTCCGAAATCGTTGATTTATGACCGCCGATCGCGACTCTCATCGCCTTTCACAGCTGTGTGCGAGGACTTAGTTTGTACAGCCGTCCGTACTCCGATGGGGCCCAGCCAAAACATATTCAAAACCGATGTTTATGTTTGCGATCGAATCAATATAAGTTTCGTTCCTAGAGTTTGTTAGTTATTGTTTTTGTTTTTTTTTTGCCCGGGAATATCAGCTGTCCCCGGGAAAGTTCCCGCAGTAAAAAGTAAGGTCACTTGAACCAATGTCCCTCCCGGGACTGCTTGAACAATGCACCAGTGATGGTTTAATGATCGGCGTTAATTATCATCGACGCCGATAATGTTTCAGGGGTTTGGGCTATAAATTTGTTAGTTTATATAAAAAGAACATGAAGTTATTTTTTACACATCGGCTGTTAAACTGTTTCTGCGCGCGTAGTCTAATTTCGGAACTATGACATGCAGCGAAGGGCAGTTTGTGTGACCGAGAGCCGGGCGAAGCCGTACGGCGCCAGCATGATTGTACGTCCGACGAGACAGCTTGCTTGCCCGCGCCGCTGCTATCATCCCCAGGGAAAGCGTCTAAGCTGTCTACATTGCCCAGCCGCAAGCGTATTTTAGTCGAACTGACATGTTGTTTTTTGTACATTTTGACAATTGCAATGAAAGATTGGGTTTTTTTTAGCTCTGCGTATCTCCTTTCTTCAAACATAGACGAAAGTACAAAGTTCCACCACTACGTGTGTCCGTCCATGATCCCAAAAATGAGCTGAAAACATGTGAATTAGCATATGATCGAAGCATCAAGCCGAATTCCGAAAGTGACGGTGTCGACGTCAGACAGTGACGTGTGTTGATTGACAGGCTCTGAACTTTTTGTATACAGCATGTGAAAACATGTGGTTTGCATATGAATAAACATTTTTGTTGATTATTTTTAATTCTGTCATATTTCTGCTTACGATTTCACTGCCGGTCAATCTCGATTACATGCATTTGGTTTAAATGTAAACTTCAACCTTAAATATTACGTCACGATTATAAAACGAAATAAGAATACTACTGCAATGATTGACACACAGTTCACAGTAATGAATGACCATGCGGTTAGAAAATGATTGATAATTGATACAGATGTCAAACCCCGCAATTAATGGACTGCTTGGCGCGGCGTTTAATATAACTTCTGATGTCGTGGCTTGGGAGGTCTGTCAACCCACTAACCCGCCTTTTGGATGAAAACGTGCGTTGATCTTTTGCTGTCGGGAGCTCTTGAACTCCGTAAGCAGGGAAAACGTCCACCTGATCATGTCATTTGTGTCAGCTCAGTTATTTAACTAAACGGAGTGTCTATTGACACCCGGGTGTCAATAGCCAGAAGCTGCCCTATATGGCTATTGACACCCCTCAACCCGCGACCCTACTCGAATACCTTCAGAACCGAGCTAAGCTACGATGTTCATTTCTTGTTTCAGACAAGTTGATGCCCATTTTTTTGCTTTCGTGGGTACAGCTTTAATGGGGTAAAGTAACTGTGTAATGTTGTAGAATCATATCGACAGCTCGGGGTCAATAATTTTTATCCGCGGGCGAAGCTTGTCGAACAACATTTGATCCGAGTTGCGGAACCTTTGAACCACATGCGGACATACTAAACACCGACAAGCACCGACAAGGACCAACAAGGACCGACAATGACCGACAAGTGACCGACAAGTTAATTAAAACCATTTTTTTCGATGTTTTGGTTTTAAAATGTCATTTTCTACTATTTTGGTGAATATTTACTCAATTGACAACGGCATTGAAGAAAGAGAACGATTGGCCGACAAGGAAATCGCGTATTGAAGTAGCTCTATTGGCCTTGCTGTTAAGGACCGACAAGTTACCGACAAGTTGAATTTAAACCATTCTTTTTCGATGTTTTGGTTTTAAAATGTCATTTGTACTATTATGGTGAATATTTACCCAAGTGACCGAACTGAATTGACGAAACTGAACGAAATATTTGCCGAAAAGTAAATCGCGTATTGAAGCAGGTCTATTGGCCATACTAATAAGGACCGACAAGTGATTGATAAGGTGGATAATTGTCATTCTTTTTCAATGTTTGGGCTTCAAATGTCATTTTCTACTATTTTGGTGAATATTAACACAATCGACTGAACGGGAAATAAAACTGTACGAAATATTGGCCGACAATGAAATCGTATATATCTTGAAGCAAGGTGTCACATATGCCGGAAACCAAAAAAAAAATAACTTGTCAATGACTTTTGGGTCACTTGTCGGTTTCTTTCTTTATACTTTTAGTTGTCGTAGCTTCAGATCTCTTTGTCGCTGTATTTTGTTTTGAAACTGTTCTTTTATTTGGAAACTGTATATATTTACAAAGATAGTAGAAAGTAGAAAGTAGTGTTTGAATGGCGAAAGTTCGAAAAATCGTTTTTCATTTTAATTTGTCGATGAGTTTTTGGTCACTTGTCGGTCCTTTCTTGACTTCATGTCTAAAGTTGAAAGTGAACTAAATGCGTCCATTATATAGACAATGACGACAAGTAAACCTCGTTCACAAATTTTTAATTACAATATTTGTGAAATGAAAGGTGGCGTAAATTAATCGCTCGCCATGATCAATGCCTTGCCGCTGAATAGGTTGGAAATTAGCGCGTCATCAGACAGCAAAGTTGTGAATTAATGGAATCGCTTTGATCAAACTAGCCTGGAGAAAAAAGGAACTTTAGGTAATATCGAAAAAAACTAAAATCGTGTCACTTCGGTCCTTGACTTCATTTCTAAAGTAGAAAGTGCAGTTTAAATGGCGAACGATCGAAAAATAAAGTCGGTTTTTTTATTTTAACTTTTCCGTAACTTTTGGGTCACTTGTCGGTGACTGTCTTTTTTTGTATAGTTGTTGCAGCTTTGACAGATCTCTTTGTCGCTCTATTTCGATTTGAAACGGGAGGGGTGTCAATAGCCAAATTGAGTGCCGGTTGGCTATTGACACCCATCGGTATAGGCCGCCTGCAGTAGCACTATGGGACCGCAAAATGAGGACGAAAGAAGCTTTTTTCGAAGGAATTTTTTTGGATTTCTATTGAGAATATATGTTGTTTAGAATAACTAAGCTAGGTTTGGTTGAATTTGGAGGCCGACTGGCGAAAAAACGGGAGGGGTGTCAATAGCCAAATAGAGTGCCGGTTGGCTATTGACACCCATTGGTATAGGCCGCCTGCAGTAGCACTATGGGACCGCAAAATGACGACGAAAGAAGCTTTTTCGAAGGAATTTTTTGGATTTCTATTGAGAATATATGTTGTTTAGAATAACTAAGCTAAGTTTGGTTGAATTTGGAGGCCGACTGGCGAAAAAACGGGAGGGGTGTCAATAGCCAAATAGAGTGCCGGTTGGCTATTGACACCCATTGGTATAGGCCGCCTGCAGTAGCACTATGGGACCGCAAAATGACGACGAAAGAAGCTTTTTTCGAAGGAATTTTTTTGGATTTCTATTGAGAATATATGTTGTTTAGAATAACTAAGCTAGGTTTGGTTGAATTTGGAGGCCGACTGGCGAAAAAACGGGAGGGGTGTCAATAGCCAAATAGAGTGCCGGTTGGCTATTGACACCCATTGGTATAGGCCGCCTGCAGTAGCACTATGGGACCGCAAAATGACGACGAAAGAAGCTTTTTCGAAGGAATTTTTTTGGATTTCTATTGAGAATATATGTTGTTTAGAATAACTAAGCTAAGTTTGGTTGAATTTGGAGGCCGACTGGCGAAAAAACGGGAGGGGTGTCAATAGCAAAATAGAGTGCCGGTTGGCTATTGACACCCATTGGTATAGGCCGCCTGCAGTAGCACTATGGGACCGCAAAATGCTGACCAAAGAAGCTTTTTCGTAGGAATTTGTTTGGATTTCTATTGAGAATATATGTTGTTTAGAATAACTAAGCTAAGTTTGGTTGAATTTGGAGGCCGACTGGCGAAAAAACGGGAGGGCTGTCAATAGCCAAATCACGGACCGTGGCCAAATAGAGGGCCGGTTGGCTATTGACACCCGGGTGTCAATAGCCAGGAGAAGCTCTATATGGCTATTGACACCCGGGTGTCAATACACAATGTCAAAATGACCTATCGTATGATTTTATATGTAAAGTAAGTTTCATTCCGATTGTTCTTTTTTTGGCCCGGGAATCTCAGGTGTTCCCCAGGAAGTTCCGTGGTAAAAAGTAAAAGTTGAGGTCACTTTATACATGAATGCACCAGTAATGATTTACAATGATCGGCGTTAATTATCATGGAGTTGTAAGTCGCCGTTAACGTTTCAGGGGTTTGGGTTATGATTTTGTAAGTTTATATAAAGATAATTTGTAGTCATTTACACATCGACTGTTTTACTGTTTCTGCGTAGTCTAATTTTCGCGATGTGCAATGCTAGTGGAACTATGACGTGCATCGAAGAGCAGTTTGTGTGACCGAGAGACGGGCCAAGCCGTACAGCGCCAGCGTGATTGTACGTCCGTCGAGACAGCTTGCTTGCCTGCGCTGCTGCTATAGGTTGTCTACATTATTTTAGTCGAACAGATCTGTTCGTTTTATACATTTTGACCATTGCAATGAAAATGAGTTTGGCATGAGTAGCCAACAGCTTTCACTTTCTCCTCCAAATTTTTATTTTTGCACAAATAACACATTTCATATTTACTTGTCAAAACACAAAAATCGCATTGGTAAAATTTCTTGCACCTAGCCTGATAGACAAAAGTACAGCGTTTGACCACCGCGCGTGTCCGCCTGAACAATGAGCTGAAAATATTAGCATATGTCATTATGATCAAAGCATTAAGCCGAATTCCAAAAGTGACGGTGTCGACGTCAGCAGTGTGTTGATTGACAGGCACTGAACTGTTTGTATACAGCCGCCCCAGCGCCAGCTTCCTTTCACACAATCGTATGTTTCACAAGAATGTAAGACCCAATGCATAAAAGAGAAGCTAAATTTACCCTTTGATCCCATACTCTTTAAAAAAAAGGCAAAAGAAAAGTAATTTATTCAAAATGGAGGACGAAACTGGAACAAGGCTTATTTTCGCGATTGAATTCATTGACTTTCTTGACCATCAACAACACAAGTAATATACCTATATATTTTCAAAATTCATTGAGTAAGAGGCGAAAATTGACGGCCGCCAATGTCGCTATTAAACAGCCGGACGCTTCGTCCATTAGGCAGCCACATCGCCGCAGCTTGTTTACGTTGCAACAGTTTGTACATTTTCTGATCAAATTTCGTTCTTTCAATTGACCACGTTATTTTCCAATGAAGACGGGAGCTTTGGTTCCAAAATTTCATTGAACGAGAGCATGAGTAATATTGCAATATGTAATATGCGTCCGACCAATAACCGCAAAATAACGCCGTGTTCCGTGTAATCACGCGTATTGGCAAATTACACCTTCTTGGAATTACGTCATTCGACATTAATTTCTGGTAAAATTATCTTCACTAATACAGAGGAGAATAATCACCCGGTAAAAATGATAAGTTTTTCAACAACCCTCTTTCACGATTTCAAAAACCATACACAGTTATACTGACGATCTTTATAGCGACCGTGAAACACGGCGCTGAATCAGGAAATCAAAACACGTCTTTTTAATATTTTGGTCTCATTTTCTAAACTTTAGCGATCGATTTCTGTAAACCATGATACAAAATTTATACTAGTAGGTAACATTTCCCACAATACAATGAAAGCTTTCATTGTTTAAAAATTACTGCATAAACAACTCGCGGCTAAGCATTTCGGCGGGGCGTCCGGGCATTGGTACCGTCCGCGTATTGGCGGAACGGCCGTAGTTCAAGTTCGTAATGTTCAGTTCTTATTTTATTTCTGTGTTGTCAGCTTACGACTTCACTGCCCGGTCGATCTCCATTACATGCATTTGGTTTACATGTAAACATCAACCCCTAAATATTACTTTACGATTATAAAATAAAATAGGAAGACTACGAGGTATGTAAGGGTGCCGGAAATCGACAAGTGCGGGGCCAAAGTGAGGGCTCTCACAATCAAAGTGCGAGCGAATGTGAGGGCTTGAAGTGAGGGCTCTCACAATCGAAGTGCGAGCGAATGTGAGGGCTTGAAGTGAGGGCTCTCACAATCGAAGTGCGAGCGATTGTGAGGGCTTGAAGTGAGGGGCGCCTTGAAACGATCAAATTCGGACTCAGGCATACGAAAAATGAGAGTCAAAGTCGTTTTCAACGTTGAATGAAAACTTACTATCTCCAGAACACAGTCGCGGCGCGGCATAGCTCTGTCAGGCCTAGGTAAGAAATATTAGCAAAGCGTACGGTCCATATCGTCAGGATGGAATTCTAGATAGCTAAGCTACGAAGTCCCACCTATGAGATGTAAAACACAGATAGTTGATGACAAAAGCTAGATTGTCAAGACGCAATTTTGACGATTTTTCCCGTCATACATGGCGTTTCACCATGGCGGCCTAGGATAACGTCGATGCGAAGGCAGCAGTCGTGGTAAGTTTTTACCGTTATTTTTGTTTTGAAGTGAGAAATCGTGAACAAATGTATCGCCTTCCGGGTCAAATATCATGGAAAATGCCCTCGTGAGATATTTTTGTCGAACGTTTGGTATTTTTAGAGAAGATAGATGTTAATTGCGGACTGCTGTGGGTCTGCTAAGCAGATCTGTGCGATATCCATAGAAAACCACGTGCGTATCAGTACAAGTATGGTACACGGTATGGTACAAGGCTTTATACCAACTCATCGCACAGATCTGCTGGTAGACCCACAGCAGTCCGCAATTAACATCTATCTTCTCTAAAAATACCAAACGTTCGACAAAAATACTTCACGAGGGCATTTTCCATGATATTTGACCCGGAAGGCGATACATTTTTTCACGATTTCTCACTTCAAAACTAAAAATAACGGTAAAAACTTACCACGACTGCTGCCTTCGCATCGACGTTATCCTAGGCCGCCATGGTGAAACGCCATGTATGACGGGAAAAATCGTCAAAATTGCGTCTTGACAACCTAGCTTTTGTCATCAACTATCTGTGTTTTACATCTCATAGGTGGGACTTTGTAGCTTAGCTATCTAGAATTCCATCCTGACGATATGGACCGTACGCTTTGCTAATATTTCTTACCTAGGCCTGTCTGTGACTGAGCGCGGAACGAGTACACAATGACCTGCGTGCAGATCGTGACCCATTACATCACTTCCGTCTTTTTCGTTAACCTTTTCGTGTTTTTTAGTCATTGCATTTCAAATATCACAGATATCCTTTTTATTATTAATACATGCAACTCAAGCGAGCGATACTTCTTCTGGTACCATTGTACGACTATAGCGCGACTGAGAATTGTGACTTCAGTCAAATCAGTTCACGACCTGGGCACGTGAACTCTGATACTGTTTATCCGACATGGCGTCGTATGCGGAGTTTTTGCCGGAGAATTTTCGAAGAAAGAGGAAACTTTTTTGAAGAAATTTTAGAGTGGCTTGTTCACCAGATAAAGTAAGATCATGGGAAAATGTATTTTTGGAGACTTGTCTGGTTCTCTATGATTGATTTTTTGAGGATAAAAAAGATTCAATAGCTACTAAAACTCTGAGAAATCAGACAACAGCAAATGACAAGTTCTTTTTTACGTTTATACTTACAGTATGATTTTTTATTTTCTCTGTACACAAAGTTTGATAATCATTTCAAAAGATCAATTGCATCAGAATCAGAATATCGGGGTCATGAATGCTTGTAATCTTTACATTTTGTTAACATGATGGATACTCTACCGCAATAAAGTATGCCATTTTGTTCAACGAGCCCTTGAATATTGTTCACTGAATCAACTTTGTACGGCTTTCAGGGTCATCATAATTTTTATTCGACCATTTTATTCTTTCTAGTATTTGTATCATAGTGGCTGCGGCAGATTTCAAACATTCTACTTGTTCTTATTTTGATTGAGATACATTGATGCATGGACAGCAACGTTCGGTCTCATCGGTCTCAGCTTCTTCGGAGCGGACACTTTTGCATTCGACACAGCTTTCCGTTTTCTCAACACAGCTGCCGTATTCTTCTTTGCATTGTAACGTTCAAAAAAGTTGTACCGTCGTTTGTAGCGGTAGATATGGTGATCGCACTTCAACACTCATATGAATGACTAGTTATTACTTGACGCTCGCTGGTCTATAAACATTGTAAAGTTGCGCGTGCATTTATTCAGTTCATTGCAGTCGCACGACCAGTCGCACGACCCCCATTGCGATCGATCGCACGACCGGTGTTTTTGACTTTGTGCGAGTCGCACAACCAGTCGCACGGACCCTGTTTTGGTACCATATAATGCTTCGACCGAGCATTTTTTTAAAACAATGCATATAATGCCATTACCAGATAGAATAGTTTATAAGAATGTTTGTATGGTTTTTAAATGTTTAAATAATCTTGCACCGCAATATATGACAAGTTTTTTACCGAAATTGATCATAAAAGAGTTACAAGATCCAAGATGCAAAAATTGTTAGTGGTTCCTGCAACAAATAAGGATTTTTATCGAAAAGGCTTTACTGTAAATAGTGCCAATCAGTGGAATAATGTCGATTTAAATATAAGATCTAGTAACTCATTAAGCAGTTTTAAAACTGCCTACCTGAAAGCTTATTGGGTATAATTTTTTTGTGTTTGTAAGTTTTAGTTTTCTTGTTAAATTTGTTTTTGTTATCTAGTGTGATTGTGCATTTTTTTTCCTCCTGTGTGCAGGTGGTGACTCCTGGCCACTTTTTTCTGTGCATTGTATTGTTCATGTTGTTCTGCTTTGTATCAGTTTGTATGTTCATTTGAGGGCCCTGGGGAAGATAAGCATCTTTACTGAAGCTTACCAGGCTACCCTCGTTAAACAAGGTTTAATAAAATAAAATAAAATAATAAAATAATAACTCATTTGGAAGCTCATGTAATGAATTAGTTTTCACCATTATGTTTTCGTAGAAATCAAAAATTTGATTTTTTTTCCCATAGAATTAACACAGGGATTGCGCCCATTTTAAATTTCAAATATCGATAAATCTTCAGTAATTCATTTCTGTAGTACCAAAATTTATATGGTGAACCAAATTTTTCACTTCATTTTTGCAAGAGAATGGCTGCAAGTTACTTTTCGGCAAGTTTATGCTAAAGTTAGAAGTCATTCAGTTTTGAGGAAACATACTACCTTGAAGAGAATACAGCAAAAACTTTCAAGTACATACATTGATATCTCAAATTTTTCCTCTTTTCAGTATGAAAAGGAGCAAAAGGAGCATGGAATGAGCAAAGAGTTGCTTGCAGAACATGACAGAACCATAGAACAGTTTACAAGAGGTAAGTATGCCCCTGTATTACGTCCATTTATTATAAGTTTTCAGCATTTTCTATGGTTTGATGTCATTTAATTTTTGTGACTATTTTTTCTTGTTGACCTACCACCAAACTGTATATATGTTACTGTGTGTATCATAACCAATGTTGACAACTGAATATCAGACTGGACATGAATTCACGTATCAACAATAATATAACTTATTGCAGACAATGTGTTGAGTGCTTATCTTGTATTTTAACATATTTTGAAAAAACTTCAGCATGGCACTGTAGAAAGAGTTGAAAACAATTTGCAGAAAATATGCCTTTCTATATTGATGGCTTAATGAAAAAGAGAAAGATATGTTTAGAAGTCATAATTGTTGTGAGGTTGATCCTTGTGATCAAGGCAAGTTGTACTACAGATTTGTTTGTATAGAATTCTCAAAGAGTTAGATGCTCAAGATTGGTCTAGTGACATCACTGATCAGATGACTGCCACCAGCCAATCACAGACATTCATCACATCAGTCCCACTGTTGAATGTAGTGTGACTGTGTATGTTCAAAATTCTCTAATTCAAAAAGAAAGCTGTAAGAAACAGTAAAAACAAGCTGTGTTTGGAAATGTTTAACAATAAAGAAAAAAACCTTGTTCAGGTCAATTGTGCCATTTGTGCATGAAAAAGTGTTTAAGCTTCCAAGGAATTCTTTTTTTCACTTCACTAATTCAAAATAAATCGAGGATTCCAATGGATAATGTGAGACAGTATTTAAGCAAGGAAAGTTGGTGAAAGCTTTTGGAAGAAAAAAAGCTCTGTGGTCTTAATAAGGACTCTTTATTTGGATTAAGATTCTGCCATCTTGAAGGCTCTGCTATAACTTGTAGTGTCTGCATGTCTTCAAGTGATATTGACAAATAGTTAAGTAATCAAGGCAAATATTTTTTTTTTCTCACCTACAGTCAACACACTTGTGTATCAGGAGCTGGAACAGCTGAAACAAAAATATGAACAAGAGCAAATATTGCGTGCCGAAGCAGAAAAATACGCTGCCGAGGTAATGAAAAAGTAGCTGATCCAATCATGTCAAAATCATACAAGGCTAGCAGGATTCACAAATTCCTAAACCCTTTATGATGATATCAACACAAAAAAATCTATATTGATATCGTCATGAAGGAAGTTGTGAAACCTCAAGCACATATTTTATCCATTTTTAAACTTAACGAACCACAGGATGTACTGTAAGGAGTTAATTAACAGAATCTCTCTGCACCATGCAGTTGGGGAGTTCTCCAACAGATCTATCCCATTGAGAAAAGTCTTGGGGAGTGATGCTTTGAAATTGGTAAACCTTTGACATTATAAGAAAAACAGTAATAATACGGTAGTTATCTGTTCGTCCAAATGTCAAAGGTGTGAGTTTTCTTTGATTCGTTCAGCTTTTGCCTGCATGTGCATTGATGAATTTAATTGGCCAGAAGAATACAATTATCTCAAGTCTGTCAGTCCATTGGCAATTTCATAGCAATTTTGCCAAGCCAGGTATAAACCCCCAGTGTTTGGTTCTGTGTATGATCAGAGCAAAACAGGACTTCATTATCCAAACTGAACAAGGAATATAAGTGGTTTGTGACGAACGAGCAAAGTTCTGCAACTTTCTCCGCGAGCTGTTTGTTGTTGGTTGAAAGTTTGTGAGGCAAGCTAATTCTCATTGTACACTTTGGGCTTTACTGTAATTGTTAATACTGTTTGGATGACAATTCTTGCTGATTAGCTGCAAAAGGAACTTGTAGTCCATTTTGATCAGTTTGCCTATCAAGCCTCTTCCTTATCAAGCTTTTTGCACCAAAAATGATGAAAAAAGATCGGTACGCTTCAAGTTGTTAGTTCATCGTAGTATTGTAAGAAAATAGCACCTTAAAACCAAACGTGTGTTTGATTTGTGCACCTAGACTGGCATGTTGTTGGTTATCTGTGGTCTTCTATCGACAGCACCTTCTTATCAAATCATCTTTCAGGTGCTTCAAACCTTTGCCTCTTGGTCTCTTAGCCTAAAGATGACTGGTACTTAAATTCTACCAAACTATGTATCATTATAGTTTTGAAAATACTCAGAGGAGTAATGAATTTCTTAGGTATTGTTAGTTTCTTCATGTTGAGTAGGGTATCATTATGTGAGATATCTGATACCAAATAGATTCAGATTACTGTATTCATGGTTTACTTTAAGTTAAATGTGACAGCCTCGTTCATTATCTTGCGCCGAGTTTGTTTCCGTCCACTATGGGCTGGGAGGGGATACATTATTACTTAAATATTGATGTTTTGACAGCTAATCTGAAAGTTTCGACTTCTTGAAGGTTTAAATTTTTGTGTCTTGGTCACCCATTGTAACCACCATTCTAATGTTTAATCTGGTAGAGGGAGCAAGAGACAACAGCCATGAAGAGGCAGAGCTCCATCTTGATGATGTCTGTAGAAAACGAAGAAAAACTCAAGCAGGCTTTGGAACAGGTTGAAAAACTGACAGCTGAAATGGAAAGCGCAAAACACGAAAGCAATATAAGGGTAATTAATCATGTTGTGATAGTACCATTTGCTGGGAATATACAGCCGTAGTGTCAATGCAGTACAGAGATGCAGTGAACAATCGTTGTATATATAAAGCAGGTTGTTCCTGTCAGTGCAGCTTTAAACCCAGTGGTTCAAGCATTCTCATGAGCCATTGCTTTGTATTGCTGCACTATGCTACACACCAATTAGCTTTTGCCACCAAGATGAAAGTTGTTCATGATGATGCTGCTGCCAACAACATTTGTGTATGTAAGCTCAGGTGGTGAACCGATCTTCCCATGGTAATATGGGATTGGAATTTACAAACTACTCTGAGGTTGTTCAACCTTGAGTATATATATAAATAGTTATTAAAGAAGTTCATCTTTACCTGAGGAAGTGTTTCCTACTCAACATCCTGTTGATCTGAAAGTGAACAATACAAGCAATGTGAAGTGAAAATGAGAATTTTCTCTTCATGTGATGATGGGCATTCATGTGAATGATACAGGAAGTTGTGATATCTTTGCTGTTATTGTCAAATTAAGACTGTGTTGAACTATCAGGCCAACGAATGTGATGGCTTGAGAACCGTACTTGTAACTTGTAATATTTACCAGTTTTAATGATGGCGTACAAAAAAGAAACTTGGTTTGGGGTAATACATGCCTCATATGACATATCATAACAGAAAGTTTGAAACTTTTGCTCAAACTTTCCTAAAAGGAAACATAATTAAATAATCCTCTTTAATAATCAAGAATGAAAATCAGGGCTCATTATGTAAAGTTTGGAAAATGGAGAAAAAAAAATGTCCAAAATTTTATGATATTTTAACTTTATAATACCCACTAAACCGTGTGTTCCATCTTGAGGGGGGAGATCAAATTTTTGATTTTCACTTAAACAGTACCAGCAAAAATGTGAATTTTATATACTCCATAGTCTTCAATGCAAGTTCATGTAAAGCCACAACCAGATAATATGTAACAATTAGAGTAAGCCAATACATCAGAAATGAGACTTGTTTGTATCCTCCCCTTCGTTCAGATCAAGGAGCTGGAAGAGCAGGTGAAGGAGTCAGCGGATGTGGATAATTTAAACAGTCTTGAAGAAAAGCTAAGTGTGGCATCAGAGGAAAATGAAAAACTTGAGGAACAAGTTCGGAAGGCAGATGAGAAAATCAAGGAATACGAAGCCAAAGGTAAGATTATGGAAAGTCATTGATTTCTATAGTGTTTATTATACACTTGTGTGTTGAGAAATTCATGAATGTTTTATAGTCTTCTTTCTTCAGAGGAAGTAGTTTATTTTTAGGAGATGACCCGCTTCGCTTGAATGATGATGAATTAGTTTTCAGAGGGAAAAAGAATTTCAAAGGCATGCTGTGTCTTATTTCAGTTCTGCTTGCATGCACTTCAAGTTCTCATTTGAGTTTTAACAATCTGTCTTCCTCTTTGTGGCACTTCAGTTGTCAGTTGTTAGCATATGGCTGAGCAATGAACCTGCTTTCTGTACGGTGTGTATCGTGTTGGGGGTCAGTACAATCTGTGTCATGAACAGGGTCAGTACAATCTGTGTCATATATGTTAACAGTTTTGGCGTTTGTACTTGTACCAGTAAAGGCTATGTACTTGGCCTCTGTTTGACTGCAAACTGGCTTCAACCATCTTGTGCTCGGCCATCATCACATTTTGCTCAGCGTCGTTGTTTACTAAAGTCTTGCTGGATCTGTGTGCAGTGAAATAATGATAAGGGTTCCAGATTGGTCAAGAAATTCACTTTGGTAAAGTTGCATCTGGCAGGCAGAAAAGTGCACAGCTTGAATTTAATGGTATTGGTATTCTCGAACCAACACAAGAATTAAACACTAAATTGGCACATGGGTTCAGTTTTAAATTTAGCATATATACAAATAAGGGATATCAAGTAATTTTAATGATATTCAAAATTGAAAACTTTTCAGTAGATATTTTGGATAATGGCTTTTGCTCCAATTACAATAAAAATATTGCGTTTCTGTCAGATACAGTTTGTGTATTGTGTGATCTTGCTCTCACTGTTGTGACCCTCAGTGCTTTTCACAATTTTTACACTCCATACAGAAATAATTTCATGTTTTCCCAGTTTGTGTGTTGTATGGAGTTTTGCTTCCTGGTTTGTTCTTGATTGGGTTATTGAACCATGTTTTGTTGTTGATATTCCGTTTGTGTGATGTATGAATATTGCCAGTTTGTGCAGCATGGCAATGTGGATTGAGAGCAAAAATATTTGTTACTCCCAACAAATCTCACAATTTTTGACACTTTTCTATGTCATATGTCTTTCCCTTGTAGAAATCACTCCCATTACTTGACTGTATTTCTTAATAGTCAGAGGTAAAATATTGTGCATATACAGCAAAATAATTTTTTAAAAAGACTAATCTTTCTTACAGCAGGTTTCAAATCTAGTGACAGTCAGGTTTTATTGTACAAATGATATTCAAAAAGATGAGATCAGGGGATAATGTACTATCAGAAAAATTATTACATATTTATGCAAAGAAAACCAAGAAAGAAAATCATCTTTTTCACTCAGTATTCATTCTACGTTGAAATTAAGCTCAGGGTTAGTGTATCTGGATAATTTCAATGATATGTATACATGTGATGTTTAAACTGTGTTGACACGGTCTCTATGCCAAGCAGAAATGCTGTTTTTATGAAGTAAACAAATAAATTACTGATATCTCTGTAGAATACTCTACTGAATTTTGTATCTCCTGTAAATATTTTCTGTGATATAATTATGTGTTGCTGATCCAGTCAAAAAAGGATGTATTTACAGTCAAAAAATCATGAAAAAGACCAGAACTTGTCAACAGGATGCTTTCAAATGTAACCAGCTGTCAAGTCTACGTAATATTTTAAATCAAGTGAAAATTACCAGGGACATAACAGTTTCGGAGAAAAACCGCACAATTATGGAGGAAAAGCTGCAAATCATAAAGTGACTCGACTGCAGTAATGTTTGAATTTGTGCTTTTGACTAAATTTTATTCATATACTTGATATGGTAATAGGGAATGATCTGTTCAGTGTACAATAGGTATAGTGAAAGATGAAATACTCTGTAGAGAGAAATTTTTGCAAAATAATACTTGAAAATCATGTGATTACCTACCTACCTTGTTCAATGTTATGCATGCCAATTTACGTGGATCTCCCAAAATATTGGAAATAATGGGGCTTTGTCCTCTGATGTTGAAAAACTTGGCAATTATAGCGTTCAGACTGAATTACATAAATTTTTGATAAAGCCGATCAGAAAAATACTGTTTCTCATTGTTATGGCGTCATCCCTCTTTTTCTGAATTTTTTGGAAATTGCAAATCAATTTCCTTGTTTATGTGCTTTGACTTCAAAAAAGTGAAATGATTGGGTGCAGTATGAACAGGTTTGCATAATTTCTACATTTTTTTTTTTGCCTTTCCATTAAAAGTAACCGAAGGTAATATGGACCATTTTGCCAGTATTAATATCTGTTGGTATTGTTTGCTTGTGAATGGGCCCGCTGATGTGGAAGAACTCAAAAATGACGCGCACGTGTCCTAATACTCAGACATAACAAAAGAAATGGCAGGGACCATCTCCAAAGTTGGCACTCAGCCATAACTGAAATTAAAGGAATATTGTATATATTCCAAATAACCACTAGATTTGTTTATTTTGTGTATTTTACCATTTGATGAGCAATGAAATAGCATAAGCGTTGAAATGAACAGAGAAGTCTTTCCAGTTGATGGCAGATTGTTTTAAAAGGACATTGCCTTCACATAAACAAAAGAATTAGTTAAAATCATTGATAGTCTGTATGAATATGTTAAAGTTTTAAAAGTATAAGTGTTAAAAGTAACACAGTCTGTTTAGTTTGTTCACACATCCTAAGCAGGTCTTTCACTAACTGTAAATCATTATTGGCCCAGCGTTTTTACAGGACACATATTTTCATTAAAATGAATAAGAGCATTCCATTATGTTGCATGAGTATATTCCATTTCTGCAATATTTCTACCTGCAGGATCACTTTTAGGTGACTGATTTCTAATCATTCGTTGCTAGGCATGGAAAATTTTTAAAAAAAATATTATTTTATTTGTAACATTTCCTCAGTCTTTAATAATAAATGTGTTTGTAATGTGCTGTAATTTCTATTTCAATTCTTACGATATTTATGTGTACATACACGTAAAATGCTTTTAAAATTTTTTCTGTTTGAATCACTGAAACAAATTTCCACATGATATGGTAGTGTTTACAAATTCATAACAATGGTTCTAGTTTTGTGAAAAAAGTTGAGACTACCCCTATGTCGATCCCAGGAGAACCAAAATAGCTTACTGGAAAACCGGCGTGAGTCATCAATGAAGGATGGGCTAATTCATATCAAAAATGCAAAAAAAAAATTGATTAAAAGCCCAACCGATGAGTCACCAGCGATTGGCATCCAAATCTGCAGTCAGTCGGCGCGCGCTCACAAAGTCAACAAAGAAACAATGGAACATGCACCCAAAAAAAGGAGCTCGCAGACAAGCCCTATTGTGTCGTCACCCTCCACAGACAGAGGAAGGTCAAACTGGGAACAATTGTATGGAAATAGCTAGTAATGATGGTAACTGACGGAAAACAATAATCCCCTATAGTGGGGAGATGCTCCTCTAGGGCAGTAATTCAGGATCAGAAATTGAGAGTTATGGTTTAAATTGGCCCCAGACAGCCATCTTTACATGCAAATGAGATTTGGTAATATCTGGTGGAAAAATTGGTCATTTTGTAGAAGTTTAATGAACAAGGAAGTTCATGTGTTCAATGAGTCACTCGCATGTGAAAGAGTAGAGTGTAAAATAAGTAGAATGCGCTGCAGATGGAAGTTGTTTTGTAATCACTGGGAGCAGATTTGTCATCGTAGTGGTACGGATTCAAAGAATTGGTGTCATGTAGATATGAATGGCACCATTGGCACAGGCCTGACAGTTGTGACTGTTGACACATTATCTTCCAGCAAAGTGGTAAAAGGTGACATGTCTACGCATCATCAAACTCTATTCCCATGGCTCTACCTCTCACACATGAGTAAGTGTGCAAAACGGCAGTGGTCCCACCAGGTGCCACTCTGATTCAGATCTCCAATGGATATTGGCAAATTTTCTAAGTTTTTTTTTTTTTTTGGGGGGGGGGGGGGGGGGGGGGGGGGGGGGGGGGGGGGGGGGG
>NC_091947.1:10317284-10347284 GCF_041260155.1 Ptychodera flava
TTGTATCTTCTCAGAGGGGTAAAGTGCTCGATGCAGGGATGCAGAGCAATATTACGATAAATATGAGAACACATCAAGTATGTTTGGTACCTATTACTCGAGTTTCACGCATACACGCGATCGTCAGATAGTTAGATTTTATTTATACAATAAAATCTACCTATCTGACGATCGCGTGTATGCGTGAAACTCGAGTAATAGGTACCAAACTATCTTGATGTGTTTCTCATATTATCATATATTATATACTATATAATATAATATATATATATATATATATATATATATATATATATATATATATATATATATATATATATATATATATATATATATATATATATATATATATATATATATATATATACTTGTTTAGTTCAAGATCAGCTGGAGTAGAGTGCTCAATACTAGAGTAGAGCTAAATACACAAGTATATATCGTATATTTATCGTAATATTGCTCTGCATCCCTGCATCGAGCTAAATACACAATTGTGTATATATATATATATATATATATAATATATATATATATATATATATATATATATATATATATATATATATATATATATATATATATATATATATTTGTAAGTACAGTATGTATGTATGTATCATGCACAGAAAGAACATTAACAACGTCATGAGTCCTCGAAAATTGCTGTCTACAGAATTTAGTATATTATCTAGGAAATGTGTAACAAGTAACTGGTAAATGTATGATATATTGTCTACATTATCCCAGCTTCTGGCAGGAAATTTTCCCCTGTGCACAAAATACATTGTAACAATTTTTACAAGTGTTGAACTAATGTTTGCTCTCAATTGGCATCTGAACATGGATACTTCTCATAAACAAATTATTCAAAAAGATAATCATTAGCAAATTTAACCTCATGTTACCCTCCAGTTTGTAGATTTTTATGTCAGCATAAACAGAGGTAGATTTGCAGGTCAGCATAAACAGTGATAAATTGTAGCTCATTCAAAATTGGAAAAGTTTATGTCTCCATTGGGAGTGTGGATATCTGGAGAGTGATGTCATTTATGGTAGAGTTTTCCCATAAGACACTGTCATTATAATTGAGACATCCCCAGGCCCCAGCGAGATGACTGCCCTGTTTACTCTTACCTTTCTTATAACATGGAGAAACGTGTTAATCCACCAAAATTACGCATTCCGCTATGTACACATTCAATTACATCACTGATGCTGGTTCGCTCAAATTGCAAATTGCAATAAGAGGATTATCCAGTGTGTAATTTTCCTCTAATAGATTTCTGTGTGCCGAGTTAAATACAGGTAATTACGAAATAATTAGACAGTACAGTTTCACGCATTTATGATGAATTCTTTACCCAGTGGAAAAATTAATTATCATTACAAATGATGAATTGTTTCAATTATTGAGATATCTCCTGTCCAATCACTCGACGCTTCTGTTTAAATTGTTGGAGATGTAGAGCTATTTGTATTAGCCTTAATAATTTCCTTCCGAGAACAGGAGGGAATTGGCCAAGGCAATAGGCAATAGGATGTTGAATGAGTGTTCACAGTGTATTGTGACACTTTTGACTAATGGAATTATGTTGACTGGTTTTCCTCTCTCACCATTGCATCAGCTTATAGGGTTAGAATTCATCGATTTGAAAAACATTTTCTCTCTGACTGCAAATACAGTCATTACAATAATAACCATTTTCAAAAATTCTGTCACACCATAGAAGGATAAGAGAGCCTTAGATGCTTCATTCTTCCAGAGGTTGAAATAAAATTCAATTTTCAAGGTTTTGAAATCAGAAAATAAAAGATTGAACATATATTCTGTTTGTCAACCACTTAGCAAGATGTAATCAAACTTTGGTGTATATCACAAACTAAAAAGAAAGAGGGGATAGAGTGAAACAAAATGAATGGAGTATAATCTTAACAAATTAATAAGAATATTATTTCTTGTATTCACTCTTTGCTTCATGCCTTACATCAGCTAAGAATGATTGCAATCATAAAATGTTCCTATCTGTTTGTACATATTGGGTTCTGATGTGGACAATATGCATTTCATACATCTACGATTGACTTCAAGAGAAAATGAAAAATTTAAAATTTAATTTTGCATTAACTGACGTACTTTACATAAATGAGTTATGAGGACACTGATGGTGAAACATCTGGTTCTCAGATGTATGTTCTACGTAGGCAATGTTGTCTCTCAAGATTAACCTGAAGCAATTTCAATCAGAAGTTGCCAGAACTTGCTCCTACAAAAAAAGAATCAAGCCTTTTAGCAACTCAGGATATTACAGACATATCCATTTCCATGGAACTGATGCAGGGAAAATGACTGCAACTGAAATCTGATATATTATGGAAATTGTCTTGAAAAAATTCTGGGTAATTTCTAAGAAGTGTCACTTAAAGGCGCATGGGTCAGGCATCAGATTGTCTGGCCAGGAAATTTACTTACTAGATTACTATTTCAATGGAAAAACAAAAGGCTCTTACAGACTAGAAAAAACTTCCAGAAGATATACTCATTTCCAATGCAAGTATCACCAATGGGACAATTTTACATTATCACAGCAGCGTATCCTCTGCTTGTGTTTCAGACATATTACCTTCAGCAATTTTTGTTCAAAGTTGATTCATTGGAAATGTTCACCTGATGCATATGTTCAGCTGATCTCTAATTATCAAAAGCACAACTTGGAATATTATAAAATATTTTGAATTAATAATTCAGATGAAACGATGAGCAGGTGCTCCACGAGATGCATGGCTGGAATGTGCATGTTGCAGGATGACTCTATAGGACAATCATATTGTGAAAGTGTTTATTTCATCTTGTTAACCTTTTATTAAAACTGTTGAAAAATAAATTGATGGTGAAAGGTGCTGGGAAGTTATTATGTCTATTAAAAATAAAAGGGAAATATATTATATAAGTATAGGATAAAGCCAGAGTACGAGGGCTCTTCTGGTACATAAAGTTTAACCCAACGATAAAATGTCAAGGCCACAGGCCAAGACATTTTTAGCTCCCATAGCCATATGTATATATGGCAATGGAAGCTATTCTTATAGGCTAGGGAAATGTCTGTATGTATGTATGTCTGTATGTCTGTATGTCTGTACGTCTGTATGTCTGTATGTCTGTATGTCTGTCCGTCAACATCAAAAACTCCAAAACCGCTGCATATTTCATCTTGATATTTGGTGTGTACATGGATGATGGGCTGTAGATGAGATTTTGTTCAAATGAAGTTGTCATTGCCAAAAATATGCAAATTAGTGCCAAAAAAGGCGTTTTTGGTAAAAAATCTCAACCGCTGGTCAGACAGCTTTGATATTTGGTATACAGGTCTCTAGGGATAACCCAACTTGGATTTGTTCAAATTGTGATGAAATATGCAAATCTGTATTTTTAAGGAATTTTTTGTCATTTTGGTCAAAAATTTATTTCATCAAAACCGCTTGTCTGACAGCTTTGATATTTGGTATACAGGTCCCTAGGGATAACCCAACTTGGATTTGTTCAAATTGTAATGAAATAAGCAAATCTGTATTTTTAAGGAATTTTTTTGTCATTTTTGGTCAAAAATTTATTTCATCAAAAGCGCTTGTCTGACAGCTTTGATATTTGGTATACAGGTCCCTAGGGATAACCCAACTTGGATTTGTTTAAATTGTAATGAAATAAGCAAATCTGTATTTTTAAGGAATTTTTTGTCATTTTTGGTCAAAAATTTATTTCATCAAAAGCGCTTGTCTGACAGCTTTGATATTTGGTATACAGGTCCCTAGGGATAGCCCAACTTGGATTTGTTCAAATTGTGATAAAAATAAGCAAATCTGTATTTTTAAGGAATTTTTTGACATTTTTGGTCAAAAATTTATTTCATCAAAACGCTCGTCTGACAGCTTTGATATTTGGTATACAGGTTCCTACAGATAAACTGAATATGATATACGGAATATATGATGAAATCTGCAATTTTGTAATTTTGGTGCAATTTTTGCCATTTTTGGTCAAAAAATGTGTTTCTCAAAACTACTTGTCTGATGCGTTTGATATTTGGTATACAGGTTCCTGGGGGTTCTCTTAGTGTGATATAGTGAAATTTGATGAAATCTTCAATTTTTGTATTTTTGGGTCAGTTTTTGCCGTTTTTGGTCAAAATATTTGTTTCTCAAAAGTTACTCATGTGATAGCTTTGATATTTGGTATACATTTTTATACATAATTATGATGAAATCATCAATTTTGTATTTTTGCAGCTAATTTTGCCATTTTAGGTCAGGCCATCCTGAAATGAGCTATCAAAGATCTCAACCTTCTTCATCAATACATATGTCACAAAAAGTTGCTCTCTACATAACACAGCAGAGCTCTGTCGACCATTGGGTCGCTTGTTAGCTCTTATAGCCGTATGTATATATGTTTACTAGTTTACATTTTATTGAAAATCTCAATAGCCACTGAACAGATTAGATGAAAAATTAGCATGTAAGTACTTTGGGCTGACCTGAAATGATTGTGCACATCTTGGGTCAGTATCTTGGACTTGCTATTTTTCATGAATTTTTTTGTAATTTTCTCCCATTTTTGGTCAAAAAATCTTCTTCTCTGAAACCACAAGTCTGATTGATTTGAAACTTGGTATGGAAGTGCATAGGAGTGACCTTTCCCAAATCTGGGCAAATCGTGGTGAACTTTGCATATTTGCATTTTTTGGCTATTTTTTTCATTTTTGATCAAAAATTTTTTTTAACTCTGAAACCACACGTCCGATTGAGTTGAAACTTAGTGTAGAGGTTTTTACGGGTGACGTCAGTAAGATTTGATCAAATTCTGGTGAAATTTGCATAATTTTATTTTATTGGGGGAATTGTTTCTATTTGTGATAAAAAAATCTTTTAGCTTGATTTTAGCTTGTTTTGATAACTATATGGGAGCGACCAGTGACATTGTCACTATTTTTTCGTAGGGTTGAACTTTATATACCAGAAGAGCCCGAGTACGAAAGTTTATCTGACTTAAAAACTATCGCCCCTAACTGATATATTTTCGTTTTCAATGTTTTTACGTCAACCGTCCCTTTGTCAATGTAACATGTTTAGGATATGAATTAAAACTTTTATTTGTGAAATAGCCTTCCAATGTAATGGAACATCCCATAAATGCCCAAGGGCACATTAGTTTATGTTTGTACCACCACAGATTTTGTGTTGCAGCTGGTTTCCGCTGTGTTACCAAATTTGAATTTTAAAACGTACCAGATGTCTACAGAATATGACATGTTCACTTTTGATTGGACAGCACTTTACTACGGCGCTGTCATTCGTTTCTGGAATATGGTGACCAAAGCTTTAAGAGTAAATAAAACACCCTGAATTGAGCACTCTGATTGGTCAATCAACAGTAGATAGTTTTGAAGGCTCAAATAAAGTTCAATGGCGTCATATACCAGTAGTCTACCTATATCATCATACATCTGTTCTCACATGCAGTTTTTTCAGGAAATGTTGAACAGATGCAAATTGTTGACAACAAGTTTGACTGACTTTCAATGATCAAATCTGAATAGTTTAGTGCAGTACTGTATAATATCCATAGGCAGGAGCATATGCGACGCTTGTGTATTGATTACAGTCTTTGTGAAGTTCAATAAACTCACTTATTAGTAGTATGACAATGTGCACTACTATAATTATATCATTATTACAAACCCACTGGCTCAGTGCAACCACCTGTCGATCATTCGTCTGATAAATGTGTAGAAATTCTATCTGACTCAACATACAAGATAAGAAATAGGAACTGTTCAAGAAGTTCTGTAAATCAATATGCATACATGTAACTTGTTGGTCTATCAGTGCTGAGTAAAGTTGTTGCTCATCTGATTGTAGTCATAGTGTGAAGTTACAGTGTGTGCTAAATGCTAACATTTCCGTGGTGACTTGTATAAAAACATGATCACCATTATTACTTAGTACTTCTACAAAAGTCCCAGTGAAATGTGCCGTGCAGTTTTTATGAGAGTTTGCAGTGAACTTATATAAAAAATTCTGATTAAAACCCAGGTACCAGTAACACCGCAAAGTGTAGAATTTTTCAGTTTCTTTGAAAGGATCCTTATCACAGCTCTGTTTGTAAGCATTTAAAAAAGAAATGCTATTGAAAGTGTGATCATACAGTATTACAGAATATTAGAGCGAGTCCCACAGCATTTATCAGTGACTATTAATAAGTGTAGTTAAAATCTATAAAACATATATTTTAGTTTTACGGAAAGCCCAGCCTAATTTATGATATATTTATTTGTGATTGACATGCAATTTTCAAAACAAACAAATTTTGCAAACTGCAGTTTGTGCCTACTCAAAATTCCATTGAATAGTATCAGTAGGTTTTTGTTAAACAACAATAGCAGTGAGTTGACAAATTAAGTGAACAGTACAACCGGATGAGGCAACTTAAGTGCCATATCTTTATCATCATAGAAATCCCTCAATAGCCATTTAATACATCACATTGTGAAACTTTCCTACGGGTATGTATATTTGATAGATGAAGCTGTGAGTGTTGCTGTGGTAATGTGTCACTCAGATGTATTTATATTGCAACATATCCCACACAGGATGGGTATTTCCCACAATGCCTTTCTGTTCCCGCTGCAATGTTTGAAGTGACCTGGGGGTCAAAACAAGCATTTCTGTGATTTTGTTACATAAATTGTAAATTGAAAGGCCGATAATTGGATTTAGCAATCTGTTACAAATCCATTCTGTCAGTCAATCACAATTAAAGTCTCAGTGTTTCCAAAAGTGTGAAGTGACAAAGACTGCTTTTGGTTTCTAACAAAGAGATACCATGTGACAGCTTATTGTTTAGTGCCTGTGACACGATTTCCCTTTGTCAAACCAATCCCCCCTATAAAATTAAAGAAGGAAAGATTTTTGAAACACATGATAGTAAGACTTAAAATTCTGATTGGTTACTGGTGATACCAGACAGAGTGGTGGACTTAACTCTCTTTTATTCGTTTCACTGACTTAGTATGAGTAATGGTCAGGTGCAAGGGGGTTATTTATCAGGACTTGTAAATTTCATGTGGCATTTCAATATTTCCAGAGTAGTTGCAATGATTAAGGCACACTCTTTATTGACACCATTAACTCAATATCATGCCTAAGGATTGTACAAGTAGATGTGAAATATGACCCCATTTGCAGAGGTGACGATTTCTCCTGAATTAATGTAAGGGAAAAGGACTTGATTTTAAGAGTTCAATTATTCACACCCAAAAAAAGGAATCATTTGTGAACATTTTAGCCTCTAGCTACTTACAGAAATAAGATCATCAGAATTCAAGTTTCGGTGTAATTGACCTAGTTATTCATAGGTGTGAGGTTTAATTGGGGAAGTTGAATTGTTTTATATTTTCCTGTTTTCCTCACGATTTGCAGTGGAGGTCAATGTATGGCAAGAACTAACAATAAAATAGAAGCTTCCATATATGAAACTGCAGATGCCGAAACTCTGACCATTATCATATGCATGGTTTTATGACAGTTATTGTATAACAGACCCCTCTATCCTATGAAACATTGTATATTATTGGTAGACATCACTTTCTCTCATACTAAAAATAATTTTTATAGTTCAATTTCTCAGTGCAATATATTTTTGCACTTGTCACGTGTTTTTTTTGGTTAATATTTTTGGATATTTAAATTTTGAATTTATTGCAGCAGTAAACGTACACCAAAAGGTCAAGTGAAATATGAAAAAATACTCTTATCACTGAAAACAATAGTTCTCATGATATCAAATGTTTAATTTTCTTACACAGTTGGTTTTGTCTGTATGAAATTTAGCGCTGATTATTTATTCCGATGGCTTTGATGAATAACATTTCATCAATCACTGCTTTTTAGTCCCCACGGACACCGTCCGGGGGGACTTATAGGTTTGGTCATGTCCGTGCGTGCGTCCGTGCGTGCGTGCGTGCGTGCGTGTGTGCGTGCGTCCGTCCGTTCACACAGATATCTCAGAGATGCAAGAAGCGATTTCATTCAAACTTGGTACAAGGATTACTTCATATGTCATACAGATGCACGTCGATTTGTTTTGGGATACGATCCAATATGGCCGCCAGGCGGCCATTTTATTACGATTTTTTCATGTACAGAGCCATAACTCAGACATGTTTCAACCAATTTTATTCAAAGTTGGTACAAGGACATTGACCAATGTCATAGATATGCACGTCAATTTTCTTTGTGATACGATCCAATATGGCCGCCAGGCGGCCATTTTATTACGATTTTTTCATGTACAGAGCCATAACTCAGACATGTTTCAAGTGATTTTATTCAAAGTTGGTACAAAGACATTGACCAATGTCATAGATATGCACGTCAATTTTTTTTGTGATACGATCCAATATGGCCGCCAGGCGGCCATTTTATTATGATTTTTTCATGTACAGAGCCACAACTCAGACATGTTTCAACCGATTTTATTCAACATTGCTACAAGGACATTGACCAATTTCATAGATATGCACGTCGATTTGTTTTGTGATACCATCCAATATGGCTGCTAGGCGGCCATTTTATTACAATTTTTTCATATACAGAGGCATAACTCAGGCATATCTCAACCGATTTTATTCAAAGTTGGTACAAGGACATTGACCAATGTCATAGATATGCACGTCAATTTGTTTTGTGATACGATCCAATATGGCTGCTGTGTGGTCATTTTGTTACGATTTTTTCATATACAGAGGCATAACTCAGGCATATCTCAACTGATTTTATTCAAAGTTGGACAAGGACATTGACCTATGTCATACATATGTACGTCGATTTTTTATGTGATACGATCCAATATGGTTGCTAGGCAGCCATTTTATTACGATGTTTTCATGTACAGAGCCATAACTCAGACATATTTCCACCAGTATCATTCAAAGTTGACATTGACCTATTTCATACATATGCTCGTCAATTTGTTTCACGTCATGTAGCAGTAACATGTCAATTATTGAAGTTTCGTAAGTAGGCTGATATGTCAAGAAATATGTACTGCATCAAATTCATGAAACTTTATACAGATGTTAACCGATGTTAAGCTCACATTGCTTTAACATTGAAAAAGACATTTATCAGTGTCATTTTAATTAATTTGTAATTGCATAAGTAATGAACTTTCCTAATTAGGGTGATATAGCCACAAATTAATACAACGTCAAATGTGATGAAACTTGATACAGATGTTGATCTCATAGTGTTGTAAATACTGCATCAAACTTTATGAAATATGGTACCAGTGATAATCTGTTAAGTGTTAGAATTGTATGCAAAAATGTTTTGCAACATCCTGTTGATTAATTCCTAGTTGACTCATTTTATGAACTTTAGGATGGTGGCCTACATTGGTTTTATGTTTTCATCACCATGGAACTCATTCTTGGCCATTGAGCGCCATCTGTATCAAAGTATTTTTATCACAGACCTAATTAATGAAGAGGACTCTATCCTCTCTTAGGACATGTAATCAAAGTACCCATTATTAACAAGTGGGGACTGTGTCATCAACGATGACTTGTTGATCCTATTATTGAACAAATTTTAGTTAATATTCTTCAAACTGTCAAATTTATTGTAGGTGTAACCTTCATCATTTGAACTTTCTTCTGTTCATTGAAACTTAAAAGATATGCGAAAAAGATATTCCTGTAGTACCTGTGACTGCTACAGCTATAATGTCACTGTGAATCCGAATTCTGCCTTGTTCTGCACTTTGCACTTGTACATATATCAGTCAGGAACTAAGGAGATTTGAAACTACACCACAACATTGTATCCTGGTGTATGTCCATGCAATGAATCACTGACGCAACCAAAAGAATAATCAAATAGGCAGACTGAGAAATGGAAATGAAAGTAAAATGACAAATAATGTAGGACACTGAATGATATAAACTCAGGTCACAATCTCAGCCTGGATATTATTTACCTACCCTGTTTGCATTTAATGCAAATATATTTAATTCGGGAAATTTTGTTATTACGCAGACATTAAATTATGATAGTGTTTGATACTAGTTTGTAAATGTAGAATTCAGTTTATGGTATTTCCATAGTACAGACCCAATCATCATCTCTCAATACTGGAATATTTGCATTAAATATTATTCAAATTTTATATATTTCAGTAATAAAAAGGTTCTAATGATTAAAACTTTGGTGGAGATGGTTAAAACTGGGAAAAAAATCTGTCGAGCGAAAAATTGCTAAACTTGTTTGCAGCCGTACTTCCTTCTGGAAAAATTACCAGAATGTCTGCTGGAAACAAGTATGAAACATTTCGGGAAAAAATTATTCATCCTTCAAAATCTGAAAAGACTTGTCAAATTTTGGAATTTTGACAAATTTGCATGTCAACATTCCAATCAACCCCAGTCTAAGATGTAATGGCCCATCCCAGATTATTACATTTCAAATTGTGAATATTCACAGGAACCAACCAATAACTGTCAAAGGTTCTTCTTGTTGGTATATGCAAATTAGTTCATATTGAAAACCCCCCTTTCAATTTCACACTACCATTTCCATGTTTTCACAGTTGATATTAACTTCACAAATTGAATTAAGGTAGTATTTTATTCCAGACTGATGTCAATGTAAGTATTGTAACATGTCATAGCTTGCATACACCGTCCAATTAGAGACACAGGAAAAAGAGAGAGATGAATTCAAGATTAATGTGAATTCTTCAGTGATGTTCATTTCAAATAATCTCCCATTCACTTTGCTGACAGTAATTGTTCCATCAATGGCAAACTTTCAAAGTCACTGTCCATGAACTATAGTCACGGTAGATTTCTGATGGTGGCCTCTTTGTATTATTAAAAACAACAGGACTGAAATCTTTGATGTGGCGGTTTGTGTGTCAAGTTTGCCTGCTATGTGTTTCTATATCTGTTAGTAATAGAATCAAAATTATATTATATCATGCTACCATGCGCCATTCTGAATGGACGAGAGCTCATTCCACCGATGCTAAAATACAGTTTTAGCACTGATAGCAGTGCTAAAACAGGCCCCTAAACCAGCATTTTCGAAATTGTCCGGTCAGTGCATTTGAACGTACTTATCTAAACCATAGACTCTCGAGAAAGACCGAAACAGTCCATTTTGTTTCAAAGACCGAAGACCGAATTTTGATACACAGATAAAGTGTGGGTCTGTAACTCACCTCTTGGTGTAAATAAGTTGGGATCGATGATGAAAGACATCTGTGAAGCAGCACGTTTGGGGTATGATGCACACAAATATTAGGGCGACAGCGCACCGCGGTGCACTTTGCGGGAGTCGAGACGCGATATATCCCAGTACCGCTCTTTAAAATGAAGATAGTATTTGTTCATACACAAATAAACTGACACTTCCTCACAGTAACGGTATGTAAGATATTTATATTTACCAAAGTTTGGGCTATAACAGATCGGGATGTCCTAACGATGTAGACCAAGAAGTTCACAATAACAACGGGATGACTCCTGGCGACTGCGACGATATTTGACATCAAATGCAACGACATTGTCAGCATCCTCCCTGCATCGGGCAACACACTCAGAATCTGCACAACTGTTCATCACAGTTGCAGTCATCGCAAGTCTGGATTATTTTAAAACTGCTTGTTTTCTGGTACAATTTATGTCCAAATTATCCATCAAAAATAGATCCTGTAACTTCACTGTGCCACCACTGAATGTCGCGACGGTATGCGGTACAGAATGAGACAAATCTATTTTAGTATGCCAAAAAAGCCAGGACTATTGTTCTTATGTAAATTTACGAAAAAAATTGTTACTTTTTTCTTTTGATTTGAACTCTTGACCCATTTTTTGTGTGACCGCAGCAGGTATTTTTTGACAAGTATCGTTTGTGTTGCATGCGAATAAAATGCAATGTCGATATGGACGTAATGCGTATTTATCGTAGGATACTGTGCGCCTGTACGGAATCCTTATAAAAATGCTCGGTCTCGGGCGCAGAATTTCCGACGTTCGATCTCTCAGACGTCCGTTTTCTGCATTTGGCGCTTAGAGTGATGAAAATACGCAAGTAAGACAACAAATACACGCAAGTTGATATAATATAATAGCAATAACCCCCTTCGCAGTCGGGCATACACTCGATTTTGGTACAATTCGCTCCATATAGCACTCGCCTATCGGCTCGTGCTATATGTCGCGCATTGTACCAAAATCTCGTGTATACTCTCCTGCGGCGTGGGTTATTGCTTAAATGTATATGGTGGGCTGCTGACAAGAACAATGGTAATACTGAGAAAATCAAAGCTCAATGTGTATTGAGCTATGGCCAGTAGTTGGTAAAAATGCACGTTTCACATTGTTGAAGCTATCGTGCTATGGGGAGTTGTATGCCATTGTACATTATAGAACCCAAACGTGTAAGGCAAGCGTGCATGACTAAACACTGTAAAAGTCTGCACGTTAGACATTTTAGACACGTTAGGTCCGTACACGTTAGGTTTGCACGATACACGATAGGTCAGCATGATTGGCATGGTAGATTTTGACCGATGTTGAAAACCTAAAATGACATACACGTTAGACATTTTAGACACGTTAGGTTCGTACACGTAAGGTCTGCACGATACACGATAGGTTTGCATGATTGGCATGATAGAAATTGGAGTCATGTGGAGAACCTAAAATGACATACACGTTAGACATTTTAGACACGTTAGGTCCGTACACGTTAGGTTTGCACGATACACGATAGGTTTGCACGATTGGCATGATAAATTTTGACTCATGTGGAGAACCTAAAATGACATGCACGTTAGACATTTTAGACACGTTAGGTGTGTACACGTTAGGTTTGCACGATACACGATAGGTTTGCACGATTGGCATGATAGATTTTGACCCATGTTTAGAACCTAAAATGACATGCACGTTAGACATTTTAGACACGTTAGGTCCGTACACGTAAGGTCTGCACGATACACGATAGGTTTGCACGATTGGCATGATAGATTTTGACTCATGTGGAGAACCTAAAATGACATGCACGTTAGACATTTTAGACACGTTAGGTGCGTACACGTTAGGTTTGCACGATACACGATAGGTTTGCACGATTGGCATGATAGATTTTGACCCATGTTTAGAACCTAAAATGACATGCACGTTAGACATTTTAGACACGTTAGGTCCGTACACGTAAGGTCTGCACGATACACGATAGGTTTGCATGATTGGCATGATAGAAATTGGAGTCATGTCTAAAATGACATACACGTTAGACATTTTAGACACGTTAGGTCCGTCCACGTTAGTTTGCACGATACACGATAGGTTTGCATGATTGGCATGATAGATTTTGACTCATGTGGAGAACCTAAAATGACATGCACGTTAGACATTTTAGACACGTTAGGTGCGTACACGTTAGGTCTGCACGATACAAGATAGGTTTGCACGATTGGCATGATAGAGTTAGACCTTACCGTGTTTGTAGGCCATCACGTGAATCTTGAGAAATATCGTATAACGTGCCGACCTAAGATTTACGGAGCTAACGTGTCTAAAATGTCTAATGTGTATGCCATTTTAGGTTGTCCACGAGTCAAAATCTATCATGGCAATCATGCAAACCTATCGTGTATCGTGCAATTTGCAAACCTAACGAGTACGGATCTAACGTGTCTAAAATGTCTAACAAGTATGTCATTTTAGGGTCTCCAGATAAGTTGAATGGTACAGTCATGATATACACGTTAGACATTTTAGACACGTTAGGTCCGTACACGTTAGGTTTGCAAGATACGCGATAGGTTTGCACGATTGGCATGATAGATTTTGACCCATGTCGAGAACCTTAATGACATGCACGTTAGACATTTTAGACACGTTAGGTCCGTACACGTTAGGTTTGCACGATACACGATAGGTTTGCACGATTGACATGATAGATTTTGACCCATGTCGAGAACCTAAAATGACATACACGTTAGACATTTTAGACACGTTAGGTGCGTACGATACACGATGCACGATACACGATAGGTTTGCACGATTGGCATGATAGATTTTGACCCATGTCGAGAACCTAAAATGACATGCACGTTAGACATTTTAGACACGTTAGGTGCGTACACGTTAGGTCGGCACATTACACGATAGGTTTGCACGATTGGCATGATAGAGTTAGACCTTACCGTGTTTGTAGGCCATCACGTGAATCTTGAGACATATCGTATAACGTGCCGACCTAAGATTTACGGAGCTAACGCGTCTAAAATGTCTAACGTGTATGTCATTTTAGGTTGTCCAAGAGTCAAAATCTATCATGCCAATGTGCAAATTTATCGTGTAACGTGCTGACCCAACGTGTACGGACTTACGTGTCTAAATGTCTAACGTGTATGTCCAGATAAGTCGAATGGTACCATATGTCAATCGTGCAGTCATGATATACACGTTAGACACTTTAGACACGATAGGTGCATCCATGTTTGGCGTGCACGATACACGATAGGTTTGCACGATTGGCATGATAGAATAGGACTTATTTGTACGCCCTAAAATGCAATACATGTTAGACATAGGTTCTTTAACGTTAGGTCTGCACGATACACGATAGGTTTGCACGTTTGGCATTTTAGGCATGTTAGTTCCAACCTGGCATACACGTTAGACATTTTAGAAACGATAGGTGCTGATATGTTGGGTCTGCACGATACACGATAGGTTTGCAAGTTTGGCTTTTTTGGTAACGTTAGTTCGGCTGTTAGTTCCGACCTAACATGTCAAACATGCACTACTAAAATGTAAAATGTCTAAAATGAAAAAATCCCGACTGCTGGCCATGGATGTGTGTATTGCAACTCTGAGCAGCATTAAACACACACACAGGAAAACTCCAGAGTATATAGTTAACACTATTACTTTTCTGCTTTCATAATTTGTGAAGAATTTGAAAAATATGATAATTTACAGACACCAGTGATTCAAGCCAATATGTGCAGTTTGCATCAATTTACATATAAAACAGTTGCTCAACCATATCTCATTTAATAGTGTGTTGTAATGGTGTGTGATCACAAGTACCAAGTTTTGAGTTCATATTGTCAATTTCAAGCTTCGTTGGCAGTCTATGAATATCAATGATGCACAAAACTAAAACCCATTTCTGAAGTACCTCGGAAAATCAGTTTGCAATTGACAAATGCAAATGAAAATTGTATCTAATGTCAGACAATTTGCTTTCAAAGAATAAAAGAGTGTATCACATCATCCTCAATTATCGTCAGCGTATGGTCAAATTTTTTGTATCTCTTCCTGAATGTTTTTGTTTATTTGAAGAATATTGTTGCCTTGTCAATTCCTCACACAAGTACACTTCTTATCTTTCCAAAAGGATTACAGAGAAGCTCAAGAGCATTAAAACCAACCATTCAATTTTCTGGTATTATTTTATTGTTTTATGAGTGCTTTGATGAAATCAAGTAATTTCTCTTGTATTGCTCATAAAATATCAAATGACAATTCTGTAATTTCCATTTGAATTATCATCTTAATTCTTGCCCCAGTGTTTGACAGGAAAACATGTTTCAACCATGTTATAGCCTGTGTTCATTATCAGTGCCCTAGCTCTTAAAGACCAGTTCCATTGTCATTGACCTTCACAATGTCTAATTTCGGACATAGAAGCAAGGTTCACATTAAAGTAGTGCAGCATCGAAAATGAAAAACGCAAACATGTTTTAACGGCAAGATTTCACTACACATCTTTCCATGAACAAGATTTTGACTTTCATTCGAAATGTTAGTTCATGACATCCACTCCACATTTATTAATCACACCTTGTACTGGTATATGCAGCAAAAGAGACAATGCATTTAGCAGTCAGTCTCATTCATGACTGTAAAGCCACTTAGAATTAGATGAGGATTGAGTGAATGGAGCCAAAACAATTACAGGAAGCAACTTGATCAGTTGTCTTTGAAATCATTAACTTAATTGTGCCGTTAACTGACTGTTCCAGCTGCATCAATGGACGTTGGTTGACTAAATTGCCCAGACAGACCCATTTTAATGATGTTAATGAACACTGTCTGTCCATTCTACCTTTATTGTTTTGACTGCATTTCTAATAATTGCCATTCATCTCAATTAGCAGTCATCCAGTATTCTAATCTGATGATGTTTAAGAGGAGTGAGTGAAATTGACAACAACGTAGCTGTAACCTGAGTACTGATACTCTCAATTGTAATTAGAGTGCTGTCATAAGAGCTCACAGATTTAGTGTCTATTATGCACATCCTATTCATGATCAACTTCCCATTACGGAAATGGTATGGTTTGCATTTCCCACCCTCCGTCCCTCACCCCCTTAGAAATGAAGGAGGGGAAAGAAATGATTAATCCCATTTTGCAAAGGAAAAGTTGTAATAGTGTACAACTTCGTTATGGTTCTAGGACCGTTAGACCATTAGCATATATACTACAGGACAATTACTGTAACCGTAGCCCCAACTGATATGTGTGGGAACTGTCGCTAGGGTAGATCTCCAGGGCTATCCTCACACCATTCCTTCCATTCAAAGAAGATAAATAATGTTTGTAAAGGTACTTGTAATGTAATTTGTGAATGTAGCCTGCAGTTGTTGCATATTTTAACACTTTAATTAAATAGTCTCTTCAACAAGAGAGACCTAAATATTACTCATTTTACACATATTGAAATTTTGGTACTACCTGAACATGTAACATTTTACAAGTTTGTTGCATGGTTGTTTGGTAAAGGCTTTTGTAGAATGTGCAGAAGTGAGTACGTCTGCCTGCTTTGTTGCATTTCAAGACTTCAGTATCATTGTTTTGTAAGTCAATTGCAAATTCTTGTTCTATACTCCCCATACATGTGTAAAGTTAATGCCTACTGTTTAGCTTATCAACAGAGCGTCTGCATGTATAAAATGTCACATTATTGTTTACATTTGAATTCTAGCAATTGTCATCATAGATAGCATCGCAGTACTCAAGTAAAGTCACATTTGTGTCTGAAGAAGTCGAGACGTCACAACTACAAGCAATTAGAAACCTCACATTTATACTCTTTTTGAAATTCCATCTAAATTGCCATCCATAAGTGTATGCGGTAATACAAATATCAACTGTAATCGATCTTAAACCAATGAATAATACTTTATTGGTACAAAGCAATAATACAAGGTACAGCAAAGCTTCCAAATTAAAAGACAAGAACGCGGTTGACTGGTAAGCCAAAGAGCCAAGACTGCATTGTACAATGACCCATATTGCAACAAGAGGTGACGTGCCACTCAGATTTATGCAGTTGATGTACACACAATTTGAAGGCATTGTGCCACAAAATACTGTATTACATCATGATCTCAGGTGTGTAGAACAGAAAAAAAAATTTGAAAACACAATAACAAGACTTTAAATAATTTCCACAGTAACATGAGTGATGAAAGTATATACTGTAATGAATATGACTTTTCACTGATTTAAAATTTTTTGTTGCTTTTATTTATCTTTACAATGCCTCAACTTGAGTGCATGATTGGCCCACCATACCGAGGAAAACAAGGAACCAAATATACTAAAATCGGTTATGGAAGTTGGGAATGCGTAGTTCTGTGTACCTAGGTTTTTGGTTATTTGATTGACAATGTAGGGCATTGTTGTTGATGACAAATATCAGAAAGGAATCCACATCTCATGCGTATCACATGTTCAAACTTTTTTCCGTATATACTTTTCCTCTAGGTGGTCAAGGAAAACAAAGACATCAAGAGGAAAAGCCAGGCGCTTCTGATGAAAGCTGGTGTTGATGTGAAAGTCTTTGACATATCATTGGATGACGGTGATGATGCAGATGACAAGAGCTCCGATGAAATTAATGCTCTTGAGAGAGTTGTTGATGGTAGGTGAATTGTTTCTTATGTTCTCCGTGTTGATAGAATAAGTTGTAAAACACACTGATGGCAGGTTTTTAATGTTTGAATTAGTAATGAATTTCAGCAGTCATTATCATACTCCAGAGCACCTGTGATAGCCAAGGGATGTGTTCAGGTAGGGGCGTAGCTATTCATCATGACATTGTACCTGTATAAATCCCTTTGAGCCCTCTGATGCTGGGGAGACCCACCTTATCTAGGGAAGCACAGAACAGGCTTGTGCTATCAGCTGCAGGGGGAACGCAAAGCTCATGTATTTGTATCGTGACTTAAAATTGACTGGAATGAATTGCAACGACAAACCCCTGTGTCAGACATCTGCACAGGTTTCTTACAATGAGTAGGCTTGGGGAAAAAGACAAAAGGAGAACAGTTGGTGAATGTAAAGAGATGATATGTGTCCTTGTAGAAGTCAGTGAGGAAGGTGATAGATGTAAATTTGGAAATGAGAATAGATATGTTGAAGCTGCATGATTGTATCATATTTTAATTTTAACCTGATTATAAGACTTTTACTTCGCATTGCAATATCAATTAGACATATGAGATATTTTGTTTTTTAATAATTATATGAATCACTCATTTGTTCTATCAGTCATCAGGTTTGGCCATTTTCTATTTTAACTCCTGAACCCACCCAAGAAGGCTTATGATAGTATGTGTGAGTCCTTTCACCATCTTTGAAACTGTTTAAAGCCAGCACATTGTATAGCCATGTGACTGTTGGAAATGTAGATCATGGCCATATGCCAGTATTTTCACACGTCAAAAGTCTGACGCTACAAGGCAAAGCTTTCAACATGATGTCAGAAGCAAGCTAGGATGAAGTGTAGGGGTCTTGTTACCGCACATTCAGACAATAACCTGCAGGCACCCATTAATGTACAATGTCATCAAGGTTGTATCACAGGTGTGATGATTAGTGATTATATGCCATGTGTAGTGCATTTAGTGATTTATTTTCAGACGACTGTGGCTTTCAGTCCAGTAAAATTACAAAAATCTGTTACCTGGAAGTCACTTCCACTTTGTGTGCCCGTCTACTCACAACTGACGATCAAAGAGATCATTAACATTCACGAAGTAAAAGGAAAATCCAGACGGGCAGGACCATGTATTCACATGAGATATTGTGCATGAATCCCGTTTAAGCCATTAAAGCTAATATTCTGTAACAAGCACTCAGTGGACACTCTTACTTGATGCTTGAAGATATCAGTGATGTGCATCGTTAGGATGACAGCCAATTCCAATTACGCACCATCTACCTACTTGCTGTCACAAACTAACTGTACATGATTCCTGCGCGTGGATGTTGAACTTGAAATAATTTGCATTTCTTGGCCATTCACCTCTTCCAGGGAGAGATCAGGAATTAAGATGCCTGCTATCACAGTACTTTCTCTCTTGCCATCACAAACAGCTCGAGTACTTTACTGTTGCATTTACTGTTACAGTTTCATTTACTGTGACAGTTTAAGTGTATTTGCAATAAATAAGGTGCTCGCAGATGGCAACAAATTCATACTTTGCCCTCTCTACAATTTTAAGTTTAACCAGAAAATGGAGCTCTACAAATTAACAATTTGATATTTATAATACTTAATATTGACAGTTTATGCAAATGAGAGCCGTGGTGTGCAAATGACTCCACCGGTTGATGGTCCGTACGTCGATAAATTGTCTCTGTAAAATTGTATATTTAAAATTGCATAGTGTACATGAGATATGCATTCTTGTGTGCAATGGTGATTGTGATCTGTAAGGGATTAGGCAGCATGCTGCCATGCAGTTCTATTAGGATATCATATACAATTACATCAATATAGATCTACATGTCTAGTTTGCATATAATTAAAGGCCAGGTTGTATTGTGAAGCCACTGAATAACTTGTTAATAGGCTAGGTCTGCAACAATTATATCAAAGTATTGGCATTGAAAGCTATGGGCAGCCTTCAAAAACAAGGTGGTGAATTGTTCACGTGGAAATTAGATAGCAAGATTTCACCAAGGATTTCATTGAGCTATAATGTGACACAGGATGGGCAGGTGTGCCCATGGAAGGATGCTGCATTGCATCGTAATAGGGGAGGGGTTAGAAGGAAGAGAATTTTGTGCTTTTACCCAAGAAACCTTATTCTTATATGCGAATGTATACATCTATAGCAAATCAATTCATTGCTCATGTATAATTCACTACCTTTGAATGAACTCATATTTCCTTACTTCTGGACATTGTAAATTTTTTTGTAATCATGATTTATTCCATTGAAAATTTGTGATATAGTGAAATGATTAGTTATAACAGTTTGTTGCCATAGGGGCTTTCAGTACTCACAGCAGAATGTGTATCTGCGTTGTCTGTTTCATAGGTTAGAGTGTACCATTCATTTCTGGACCAGTTTTAATAGGTTCAGTATAAGCAGCCAGCCATAATGCCGTCATATGGTCTGTCTCTTTTATATTTATGCAAGATTAACCATGTGTTGATTCATTCATGATTCAATGCACATAATTCCAAAATTTGAGTCTCATACAACATGTTTCTGGTGCAGACTGATTGATGACATTCTCCAGGATTGACATTTCAGATATTTTTTAGTCAGGTCAACATGGCATAATTTTTTTTTTCTTGTTCATAAAGGTGACCGATTGAATGTCAAAGGGATTTCCTGTCATTGATATCAATCTTCCTGACCCATGAAAGATTGGTAAAAATTCTCCGAAAAAAGTCATAGATTAGGAACAATTTTTGGTGCCATGTGTTTGAATTGATTGTACTGCAAATCAGATTGTATGGGGAATATCATATATGAGCTTGGTTTCTGGCAATTTGTGATTGACCAGAAAAATATCGATCTCAATGGAAAATGTTGACCATGCAGGACCGTATAGGTCAGGTACAAAGATGTATCATGGTAATTTTCAGGTCCTTAGATTTTGGCGGGAAAGTTAACATTTTGAGGTGTGTGAGAATGAGAAAAAAACCCAGGTAAACGGAACAATTAATATAGATGAGCCCTAGGAGTCTGTGCTATTAAAAGTATCAAATTAACGAGTAGTGATAAATGAATTTACTGTTATCATTCCTTCCCTGGGCATTTTGTGATTGTGTATATAACAAATCAATCTCCGGAAAGTAAATATTGTCTTTGTCAGGAAAGATAGCATCAGTCTGAACACAGTGTTGTCTTTCACCAGAATGACGTCCAGAATGCTGATTTGATGGCTGTATAAAGTGTGTCATAGGTGTTGCTGACCTTCTCTCAGTAACAGTTCCAAGAATCTGGGCCTGGTAATGCACTCATGACTTTCTAGGCACCTGGAATTTCAAAGTTCGAAGGTCAAGAAATGTCAGGTGATTAGATTGTCATGAGCTGTTGTGAGGGGGGGCACCTTTGTGCGCATGAGTGAAAGTGAATGAACTAGAACGTTTTTCCTGTTCCAATGTCAACATGTCTTGGGGAATAAAAAATAATGTAAATTTGATTTGGAAATGTTCTGGGATAATGGTGCAAATCTTAGTGGTGTACATCATGTATAAGTCATCCGCGAAACTGATTTTGAGATTTTCAGAGAAAGTGAAAGTTGAGATCTCCAGTTTGATACTTGATAATGTATTGAAGCAAAGAAATGAAAGAGGTACTGTGAGAGCACACTTATGTAGTCACGCTCACATAATCTTGTCATTGAAATTCGATATATAAGCTGAAAAGAGTGAAACAAAAAGCATACAAATTGTGAACCCCACTTTCAGCGAAATGTCACGTATTTCATTGTACAGGTGCGGGTTGCCACTCAAAGGGAGAATTTTTAATGCAAAATTTGTGATGACAGACATATGACTCAGCCAAGTGCAAACAAATTCAATGTCATTTAATCTCATTCATAGTGAGAGTGATGGTGTTTGTTCAGCAGATGCTCAAATTGTTGCTACAAATGATTACATCGTTTGAACAATTGATTTGATGAAACCACTGAGTCATGCACAATGTGATCCAGGAACAGAAAGTTATACTTTGAAGAAGAGAGAGAGTCTTGTCAACAATACAACTACACATGTTAAAATAACTCAGTTCTTGATCTTTATATTGTTCCCATCTCTTGCAGAGAGAATTCGGCTGGCTTATTCACCCGCATTTCTTCTCAGAAGGTCAACTTTTGCCCAGAAAACTATAGAATTTGCAAATTTTCTTTCTTGTAGTTCATGCTCACTGTAGATCAATCTATGACTTTTGTCAGTCTGAAATTACACATTTACATATATTTACGTTGTTGTACATATTGCGTACATACACTTCCCAGAGATCATACATAGATTTATTAATTTGGCATAAAATTGGCCCTCTCACGATGCAGACAGCATGTCTGAGAATAACACCCTCAAAAATGCTGAATGCAGTTTGATGTAATTTGGTGATGTTTTATATCAAAGTATGACATCATCAATGATGATTACTGAACAGTTTAAATGACAGGGCAACCCTTATCAGGTGCAAACTGATTTCTCTGCCGTGAGCTGATGTGAATTCTGGCAGGATATGAGTTGTGAATTGATTGCATATAATTTGAAATTTGATTGAACGCTATCACGCTGTGTTTTGGCATTTCATGAACTGACCATTACGGTAGATGTCTTTCCTCTATATTGCCACTGTAATGAATTAGTTTGAGGTGAAAATGAAAGGCTTGCTGGTTCCAAGGAGATGATTGTTTCTACTGTCATCAAAAGATCACAGTGATTATAAATATGAAGAAATATTGCTGAAATCATAATGACAGTTACAACTTTAATCAATAATGTCACCATTCTCTCCATGTGCAATAATGTTTGAGAAGTGGAATGAAATTCTTAGTCTCAAGACTCATTGCTGCGTGATTTTAATAGCCAGAACTAGCAGAGAAACCCAGTTTTAAAATTTCAAGTTTGCGTACCATCACAATATTCTATCCCATCACACTGCATGGTGACTACGAGTAGATTCAGTTTCATGATATACGTGCACTCTTGTGTATATTTTTCACGAGCCAAAATGACTGCTATAACAGAAAAGATTCAAGTGAATTTACCTTCTAACTTCCAGCATAGACCCTCGAGAAAAACTGTTTTTCTCAAGGGTCTATGCTTCCGGCAATGTTTTTTGCACCATTTGTTTGCTGTTCAGAATGTTCTTTTAGTGTGATAATTTGGCTAATGTTTATACAAGTTTATGAACATCTATTGTCAACTGTATCGTTATTTGGTTTAAATGTTTCCAAATCCCTGGTACATCCATTGTGACAGTGCAAAATTACTATTACTCACCACTCACAGTGTATTATTCTCAAGGTGAAGACCAAGGCTGCTTGAAATATACAGTATGAAGTAGGAAAGGAAATTGTTGAAGTATATATATTTGAAGAGAAATTTTTAAAAAATATGGCGCCATTGGAGTCTAAAATCATTGCACAAAAAAACATCGAATTGTGTATGAAGCAAAGTTTGGAAATATGATAGGAGATTATTTGTGAAGGTGCTGAGAGTATACCCTCTACCAGAAAATTCACTATCTACATAAATTAAATTATAATTATCGGCCACAAATACTGGTACATCAGTATGATATTATTAATAATTTGGAAAAATCTGACCGCTTGAAAGAAGTACATTTTACTTTGCTGAAATCTTTTGGGGCCTTCAAAATGATCTCTGTGCTCCCATGCCATATATGGCATGCCATGGGAGTACCTCGTACAGTTATTGCTTTTGTAATTTGTATATTTCCAAAGAGAACTGAATTAATGCTATGGTAATAATGGATCTTTAACTTTGTTGGGGCATGACCTATTGACTTGTACCATATAGAAAATATTTAAACTTCATTAATGCCAAGCTAACCTAGCGTGATGAAAGTTGTAGTTCAGGAAATAATATGAGAGTATAACCTGAATGCTTGAAGCTCTTCATGTGCAGAGAAGCATAAAGCATGGAATTTCAATATATATCAATGTGCTACAAGCATTAGTGATTGATATAAATATGATTGTGTCTTGCTGTAAGAAATGATGCAAGCTGGACTTCGTAATTTGTATAATATCAGGTTTTGAAAGGAATGACTTTGTTGTTCGCCTAATTGTTATCTTAGTCAGGTTTCACTTCATCATGTTGTCATGGTTACAAGACATTAGGAATGCATGGATGGGTTATCAGTAAAATATGTCTGTGTGGCATATCACTCAACTTTAGATAAATTCCAGATCTGCTTCTACCTGTAAGTATCAGCTCAGGTGATCTGTAGTGTTCTTTTGCTGAAAATTTACATGTTAACATTAAAAAAATAATGACAGCGGTTGGAATATCAGAGCAAATAGGTAAGTGCATGTGCAAATAACTGAACATTTTTGGGGAAAAATAGTTGCAGTATACTTAAAAAGTTGCACTCATAAAATGTTTTGATCTATCTCAGGAAAGGAAGTGAATCATACATCTCTGTCAAAGCTGTATCACATTTTGTATCAATAATAAGTGATTGTTGGTATTTCAGAACATAGTTTAGCTATTACACCATGTTAGTTACACTTCTTGCAGTTTACCTGTCATTATCCAGGTGTCTTAAATTATGTCATCTCACAAGTCTTCTTTAAACTAAAAATGTAAAGTTGACAACGACAATAAGAATATCATCAAGGGCTACACGACTTTGTTTATCCCATCATAACTTGATTGTTACTATAATGTCTACACTTTTTCCTGTGCCTCAACACACATACTGTTATTATTAATTCATACATCTCCGTATGGATAAACAATTTTTTCTTGAAGAGGCATAAACCAGACACAGCACAGACTGCAACACCATAAATTATTTATATACTTTAAAGAGTTGAAGTCATGCAGACAATAAAAAAAATATATTTTTGCAAGTAATACATAATATATGAAGTCATACAAATGAAAAAATGCAAATTATCTCGTGTAAGTAATAAATAATATTTGATCACAGGTATACAAATGGAAAAAAATTCTCTTGCCAAAAATATGCACTATACCATCTCCAATTCTGGTTACTAGTGGAGTATAAATTACCCAGCCTTTGATGGAAATTCACAATACTGCAATAACAGTCAAGTTGATTTATTACCTTTTCTAATAAGATAATAATTGTATCAAACATGAGTGGTAGATCTGTAAGATGCAGGCATAAATTTTCACATTTTAAAGATAATTTCTCACTCAGAAATTCAAATAATACAAGTGAAGTACATACCAATATACAGAAATCAGTGAGCAAGTATTTAATTTTTGTTGACAATTTTTCGTTGAAATCCTTTCAAACACCAAACATTATGTTTATTCAAATTGCATGTGTTCCTTTAACTGCGATACTTACAGCATAACATGCATTAGCAAAATTGTTTGGCCCAACATTTTTAGCACTGAATCTCCACTGCCAGTAAAAATAGCATATTTTTTCTATTCTGGTGATGACTAAAATTATAGTTTGTTGTGTGCTGGTTCACACTGCTATGAGGAATAAAGTGATAAATTACTAGCATGCTGTACATAAAAATAAACTCTGGAAATAAATTACTACAGGTTTCAATTATATTTTTATAGTTACATCCATTAAAATTACTTTTTTCACGTTAATACCTGTTTCCTTCTTTCCAGTATTTTTAATTTCATAGTTTTAAGAGACATCAACGGTTGAAGTTGAAAATGTAGTGAAACCTATTACCGAGTATGAAAGCCATTTCTTTGTCCAATCGTAACTTCAAATACATGTGATGCAGATGTTATATGAAAAAATTGATAATGATGTACATATTTGGTAGAACTCGATTCCACGATACGCTACCTAACTGTGCCAATGGAGCATTATCTCTACAGACAGAGTATTAACATGTGCATTAAAGTATTACTCAGTAATTCCATATTTTGATCCAATGTGATCCTTTGGAAATGGGTGCTGACCCAGTGAGACAAATTACCACGGCAATATGTAAATGCATGCAAATTGAACCATGACTAAGTCACTGTCTGTCTGGGAACAAAGTGAAAAATACCAATTTGAATACAGAATCACACTTATTTGATTAAATGATGTGAAACAAGATATGAATCAGAAAGAGAGGTAATATCTTGTGTGTTGGTTTCCACGGTGACCATCTCAGCATCAGATTATGCAGATGCATTCTGTGCAATTTGAGAGTCACACAATCTCGTTTCAGCTGTATAAATGGAATAAAAAATACCATTAACTACCAGACACTGACGTTTACAGGCACTCTTTGTCAGGGTATATGGTATAGCTATGGAAACAATGTTATAATCTCTTTAGTGTCATTTGTCGCTCTGGTCTAGCTTTCTCAATCAGATGTGACAAATCTCTCATAAATTTCATGTATGCACACAAAAGGCAATAAGCTTCAGTCTTCAGTCTTTTCTGGAAAATATTTCAAGTGGAGATTGAAAATTCAGAAAAATAAGTGACAACGTGTTATTCTTGATGTGCTTTTCGTAACTATTTAGAGAAATATCTACTCTTCAGGTTTTGAATGCAATATATATAGTTTTCTCATCCACTGAACCTGTTCTTAGGTTCATTCAAACAAATTACAGTGGGATTGAATTAAAACAAAAATCCGGGATGGAGCTGAATTTAACTTGATCCTTGACCTTGAAGGGGCACTGAAATAAGCAAGTTAAAAAGATTGCCTTGTAGTGTTTAGGAAAAGCTGATGAATGTATAGTTGAATGAAAAACTCTGTAGTTAGTCCCCACGGACACCGTCCGGGGGGACTTATAGGTTTGGTCATGTCCGTGCGTGCGTGCGTCCGTGCGTGCGTGCGTGCGTGCGTGCGTCCGTCCGTCCGTTCACGCAGATATCTCTGAGATGCCTGGAGCGATTTCATTCAAACTTGATACAAGGATTACTTCATATGGCATACAGATGCACGTCGATTTGTTTTGTGATACGATCCAATATGGCCGCCAGGCGGCCATTTTATTACGATTTTTTCATGTACAGAGCCATAACTCAGGCATGTTCCAACCGATTTTATTCAAGTTGGTACAAGGACATTGACCAATGTCATACAGATGCACGTCAATTTGTTTTGTGATACGATCCAATATGGCCGCCAGGTGGCCATTTTATTACGATTTTTTCATGTACAGAGCCATTACTCAGGCATGTTTCGACCGATTTCATTCAGAGTTGGTACAAGGACATTGACCAATGTCATAGATATGCACATCAATTTGTTTTGTGATACGATCCAATATGGCCGCCAGGCGACCATTTTATTACGATTTTTTCATGTACAGAGCCATTACTCAGGCATGTTTTGACCGATTTATTCAGAGTTGGTACAAGGACATTGACCAATGTCATAGATATGCATGTCAATTTGTTTTGTGATACAATCCAATATGGCCGCCAGGCGGCCATTTTATTACGATTTTTTCATGTACAGAGCCATTACTCAGGCATGTTCCAACCGATTTTATTCAAAGTTGGTACAAGGACATTGACCAATGTCATAGATATGCACGTCAATTTGTTTTGTGATACGATCCAATATGGCCGCCAGGCGGCCATTTTATTACGATTTTTTCATGTACAGAGCCATTACTCAGGCATGTTTCGACCGATTTTATTCAGAGTTGGTACAAGGACATTGACCAATGTCATAGATATGCACATCAATTTGTTTTGTGATACGATCCAATATGGCCGCCAGGCGACCATTTTATTACGATTTTTTCATGTACAGAGCCATTACTCAGGCATGTTTGACCGATTTTATTCAGAGTTGGTACAAGGACATTGACCAATGTCATACAGATGCACGTCAATTTGTTTTGTGATATGATCCAATATGGCCGCCAGGCGGCCATTTTATTACGATTTTTTCATGTACAGAGCCATTACTCAGGCATGTTTCGACCGATTTTATTCAGAGTTGGTACAAGGACATTGACCAATGTCATAGATATGCACATCAATTTGTTTTGTGATACGATCCAATATGGCCGCCAGGCGACCATTTTTACGATTTTTTCATGTACAGAGCCATTACTCAGGCATGTTTGACCGATTTTATTCAGAGTTGGTACAAGGACATTGACCAATGTCATAGATATGCATGTCAATTTGTTTTGTGATACGATCCAATATGGCCGCCAGGCGGCCATTTTATTACGATTTTTTCATGTACAGAGCCATTACTCAGGCATGTTTTGACCGATTTTATTCAGAGTTGGTACAAGGACATTGACCAATGTCATAGATATGCATGTCAATTTGTTTTGTGATACGATCCAATATGGCCGCCAGGCGGCCATTTTATTACGATTTTTTCATGTACAGAGCCATAACTCAAGCACGTTTCAACAGATTTTATTCAGAGTTGGTACAAGGACATTGACCAATGTCATAGATATGCATGTCAATTTGTTTTGTGATACGATCCAAAATGGCCGCTGTGCAGCCATTTTATTACGATTTTTTCATGTACAGAGCCATAACTCAGGCATATCTCAACCGATTTTATTCAAAGTTGGTACAAGGACATTGACCTATGTCATACATATGCACATCAATCTGTTTTGTGATACGATCCAATATGGCCGCCAGGCGGCCATTTTATTACGATTTTTTATGTACAGAGCCATTTCTCAGGCATATCCGCATGTTTTGACCAATTTATTCAAAGTTGGTACAAGGACATCGACCAATGTCATAGCTATGCACATCAATTTGTTTTGTGATGCGATCCAATATGGCCGCTGTGCGACCATTTTGTTACGATTTTTTTCATGTCCTGAACCATAACTCAGACATGTATCAAGCGAATTCATTCAAAAGTATTTTTATCACAGACCTAATGAAGAGGACTCTATCCTCTTTTAGGACCTGTAATCAAAATACTGATTAACAAGTGGGGACTGTGTCATTAACGATGACTTGTTTTGTGTTGTATATTAGTGACAACTTTGTATCTTCATCCTGTTTCAACGGAATAACAAATTCTCTGGTAGTGATCATCCATTTCTGGTTGATGCTGCAAGCCAAGAGTTCTCATCCTGTCAGAGTGATTTGCTTTTCTGACGGCTTCTCCAACAATAATTTATCCAAAAGCAAAATAAAAAATCCAAACAAAAATTTCACTGACAAACCTTCTTTTCGAATGTGTCTAATTTACCAGAGCTGTATCCATTTTGTTCCTTTTTAGTCCCCACGGACATCGTCCGGGGGGACTTATAGGTTTGGTCATGTCCGTGCGTGTGTGCGTGCGTCCGTCTGTGCGTCCGTCCGTCCGTTCACGCAGATATCTGAGAGATGCCTGGAGCGATTTCATTCAAACTTGGTACAAGGATTACCTCACATGTCATACAGATGCACGTCGATTTGTTTTGTGATACGATCCAATATGGCTGCCAGGCGGCCATTTTATTACGATTTTTTCATGTACAGAGCCATAACTCAGGCATGTTTCAACTGATTTTATTCAAAGTTGGTACAAGGACATTGACTAATGTCATAGATATGCACGTCAATTTTTTATGTGATACGATCCAATATGGCCGCCGTGCGGCCAATTTGTTATGATTTTTTCATGTACAGAGCCATTACTCAGGCATGTTTCAACAGATTTTATTCAAAGTTGGTACAAGGACATTGACCAATGTCATAGCTATGCACATCAATTTGTTTTGTGATACGATCCAATATGGCCGCACAGCGGCCATTTTGTTGCGATTTTTTCATGTACAGAGCCGTAACTCAGGCATATCTCAACCGATTTTATTCAAACTTGGTACAAGGACATTGACCTATGTCATGCACATGCACATTGATTGGATTTGTGATACGATCCAATATGGCCGCCGTGTGGCCATTTTATTACGTTTTTTCATGTCCAGAACCATAACTCAGACATGTATCAAGCGAATTTATTCAAAGTTGGTA